>NW_026647765.1:0-27019 GCF_950295315.1 Erinaceus europaeus
TAGACCTGTTGCACATGTGAGGCTCTGGGTTCCATCTTCGGTAACTTCCCCCCCCCCCCCCCCCCGCAAAACCCACGTCCCAAACTGGGCACACACCTCTGTTGCAGCCCGCTTGTTCTGTGTCCTGGATCCCGGTGTTCCAGCTCACTTGCTTTCCTCGTGGTGCTGTGTGCTCCGTGCTGTGTTGAATGCCATTTCTCTGAGCCCCAGGAAGGGAGGTGGATTGCGGGACCTGAGTTGTGAAGCCTCAGGTTTGAGCCCTGGCACTGCGTATGCTGGACCAGTGCTTTGGTGTCTCTCTTTTGCTCTCTCTCTCTCATGTGAAATAAAGAAATCAAGAAAAAAAGGGAAGGAAGAAAGGAAGGAAAGGAGGGAGAGAGGGGTCAGGCGGCGGCACACCATGTTACCATGTGTAAGGACCCAGGTTCAAGCCTTCAGTCCCCCACCTGCAAGTGGAAGCTTCATGAGTGATGAAACAGTAGTGCAGGTGTCTCTCTTTGTCTCTTCAATACTATCTCCTCCTCCTCTTTCAATTTCTCTGTACTACCAAGATAAATAAATAAATACAATTATTTAAAGAAAAAGAAAGGGATTGAGAAAGTTTGAGCCAGCAAGACAGCTCACTTAGGTGTTTGCTTTGGCATGGCACCAGAAGGGTTTGAGTGCAGCCCACAGCACACTGGGGGAACTCTAGTGCTCTGGTAGTTTTTCTCGTACTTCTCTCATTAATATTATTTATTTATTTATTATTGGATAGAGACAGAGAGAAATTGAGAGAGTAGGAGAAGATAGAGAGGGAAAGAGACAGCTGCAGCCCTGCTTCACCTCTCGTGAAGCTTTCCACCTGCAGTGGGGCCAGGCGCTTAAACCTGGGTCCTCGAATATTATAATGTGTGCTCGCAACCAGGTGCACCACTGTCTGATCCCCTCCCCTGCTTCTCTCTCCCTCATCTGAAATGGAAAGGAAAAATATGTAAAGAGTTTGCCTGAAGCAGTGCATTCACAGAACCTCTGAGAGGGAAAAACAAAGAACCCTTTAGTACTGTCCCAATAGCTCACTTGGGTTGGTTTTTTTGTTTGTTTGGTTTTGTTTTTTATCAGAGCACTGTTCAGCTCTGGTCTATGATGGTTCTGGGGATTGAACCTGGAACCTTGGTGTCTAAGGCATAAAAGTCTGTTTGCATCATCATTACGCTATCTCTCCTACCTCTCAAAATAGCTCACCAGGACAGTGTGCTGCTTAGCCATGTGTGTGGCCCAGGTTGGAGCCCACTCTCCACTGTACTGAAGGAAGCTTCAGTGCTGTGGTCTCTTTCACTTTCTCTCTTGGTCTCTGACTCTCTGTATCCGAAAATGTCATCCTGGACTAGTGAAACTCCAGTGGTGACAATAATACCAACTGTTTTCTGTTTCTGGGGGGTGGTTGGAGCAGCTGAATTTTAATAAATTTTATTATTTTATTTTATTTTTTTAAGAATTTTAAAAAAGATTTTATTTATTTATGAGAAAGATAGGAGGAGAGAGAGAACCAGATATCACTCTGGCACATGTGCTGCTGGGGATGGAACTCCGGACCTCACGCTTGAGAGTCCAAAGCTTTATCACTGTGCCACCTCCCGGACCACTCATTTTTTACAAAAAGAATGTATTTATTTATTAATGAGAAAGTAGGAGAGAGAAAGAACCAGACATCACTCTGGTACATGTGCTGCTGGGGATTGAACTCAGGACCTTATGCTTGAGCATCTGATGCTTTATCCACTGTACTATCTGACCGACCACTGAATCTTAATTTATTTCGGATAGAGACAGAAATTGAGAGGGGGAGGGAGAGAGAAAGACACCTGCAGCCCTGCTTCACCCTCATGAAGCTTCCCCCTGCAGGTGCGTGTGTGCAACTTAACGCGGTCCTTGAGCACTGTAACGTGCTACCGGATGCATCCCCCAACCCGAATCCCCCTCAGGCCTGCACCTCAGGAGCTCTGCCACTGCGCCCCCGCCGGCCGGCCTCACATGCTCATTCCCCCTTGTCTCTCGCAGCCTGCGCGCAGGGCACCTTCAAGCCGCTGTCCGGGGAGGGGACCTGCCAGCCGTGCCCAGCCAACAGCCATTCCAACGCCCTGGGCTCCCCCACCTGCCAGTGCCGCGTCGGCTACTTCAGGGCCAGCTCGGACCCCGTGGGGGCGCCGTGCACCAGTAAGTGCCCGCACCCCCAGCGGTACAGGGCACAGTGGCAACGCTGCTCCCCCCTGCAGGCAGCCCTCAGTGCTGTGACCACGCTGGGGCGCCTTGCCACGCCCCTCCCCAAAGCCCCGCCCACGCTGCGGCTCCGCCCCTTTGACCTTCCTTTCCGTGCAGTAACGCCCTTCTCTGTATCCCCGCCCCCGGCAGGTGGCCCCGCCACTATGCTCCTTCCCCGTGGTCCCGCCCACTTACCGCAGCTTCCTCGCACGCAGCCGGGCTCTCTGCTCCTTCCCGGTCGCCCAGCCCTGCAGACTAGCCCTGCCCCACTGACCTCCCCTACCCTGCAGCCCCGCCCTCTACTGTGGCCCCGCCCCACTGGCCACCCCACTATCCACTCTGGCCTCGCCTCTCCTTGTGGCCCCGTCCCACTTACCGGCCCCTTCCCTGCAGCCCCGCCCTCCGCTCTGTGACCACGCCCCTCCCGTGGCCGTGCCCAACTGACAGCCCCTTTCCCGCAACCCCGCCCCCACCGTGGCCACGCCTCTCCGCAGGGCCACGCCCCACTGACTACCCCCTTCCTTGCAGCCCCGCCCTCCGCGCCCCGCAGCGTGGTGCCCCGCCTCAATGGCTCCTCTTTGCACCTGGAGTGGAGCACCCCCCTGGACTCTGGGGGCCGCGATGACCTCACCTACCGCCTGCGTTGCCGCGAGTGCCGCCCCGGGGCGCCCTGCAGCGCTTGTGGGGGCGACCTGATCTTCGACCCGGGCCCCCGAGACCTGGTGGAGCCCTGGGTGGCCATTCGCGGGCTCCGTCCCGATGTCACCTACACCTTTGAGGTCTCCGCCTGGAACGGGGTGTCCTCGCAGGCCACCGGGCCCGTCCCGTTTGAGGTCGTGAACATCACCACCGACCGTGAGGGTGAGGCGGGCTTGGAGGTGCTGGCAAGATGCACAAAGAGACTGGGTGGGCGCCTGGTAGAGCTCACACGTTACAGTGTGCAGGAGCCCGGGTTCAAGGCCTTGTTCCCGCACGGGGGGAGCTTCCAGAGCCGTGAAGTAGGGCTGCAGGTGTCACCCTCCCTTCCCCTCAATTTCTGTTTCTATCCAAAAATGACTGAATATTAAATAAGGCGGGCGGTAGTGCTCCTGGTACAGCACACAGGTTACCATGTACGAGGACCCGGGTTCAAACCCATGGCCCCCACCTGCAGGGGAAAACTTGACAGGTGGTGAAGCAGTGCTGCAGGTGTCTTTCTCCCTTTTCTATCGATTTCTGTTTCTATCCACTAAGTAAATAAAATATTTTAAAAATATTTTATTGATTTATTATTGGACAGAGACAGAAATTGAGAGGGGACAGGGAGATAGGGAGGGAGAGAGACACCTGCAGCCCTGCTTCACCACTTGTGAAGCTTCCTCCCTGCTGGTGGGGACCAGGGGCTTGAACCTGGGTCCTCGCACACTGTAATGTGAGCACTTAACCAGCAACTGGCCCCGTAAATAAAATATTTTTTTAAAAGGAAACGGAGAGAGAAATGGGGTATGGGAGATAGAGCAGATCGAGGGCAGAGGCCTGCAAAGGCAGGTCTGGGAAATTTGGGGGACATGAGCCCAGGCAAGTCCCATCCTCACCCCCTGGCTC
Organism: Erinaceus europaeus; assembly: GCF_950295315.1. NCBI lineage: Eukaryota > Metazoa > Chordata > Mammalia > Eulipotyphla > Erinaceidae > Erinaceus > Erinaceus europaeus. The sequence continues at coordinate 3,826 of NW_026647765.1, forward strand.
TGTCACAGTGCCGCCTCCCGTGTCTGACATCCGGGTGACTCGCTCATCACCCAGCAGCCTGAGCCTGGCCTGGACTGTCCCCCGGGCACCCGGCGGGGCCGTGCTGGACTACGAGGTCAAGTACTCCGAGAAGGTGAACAAGGACTGGGGGGCAGGTGGAGGGCCCTCCTGGGAGGGACACTGAGTCTGGGCACCTCCATCTGTCACTGGCGCCAGTGTGAGCCCCAGTCCAGCCTCCTGCCCCTCTGAGCTGTGAGCTTCGTGTCTGATCTGAGAATCACTTCAGGGGTTACAGGGTGTGACATATGCAGCTGGCCCTCAGCAGGCCTGGCATGGGGGTGCGGTGGAAGGGCTTCCCAACTCAGCTGACCCTCCTCCCCCGCCCCCTTTCCAGGGTGCCGAGGGCCCCAGCAGCGTGCGGTTCCTGAAGACATCCGAAAACCAGGCTGAGCTGCGGGGGCTGAAGCGGGGAGCCAGCTACCTGGTGCAGGTGCGGGCACGCTCCGAGGCGGGCTATGGGCCCTTTGGCCAGGAGCACCATAGCCAGACGCAGCTGGACGGTGAGCACTCCCAGAGGAGCCCTTGTCCTCTCCCTAAACGAGGGACTGTCGTGGTCTCTCACAGGGCTCCGAGGATCACACGAGGGGCACCTCGTGGTTCTAAATGCTGATCCATGGTTTTCCAAACCTTGTAGTCATTCATTCATGCCTTCCTTCCTTTATTTCTGTTTTTAATTTTCTCAGTAAGAACACCTCTCCACTCTGGTCAATGGTGGTGCCAGGGATCAAACCTAGAACTTCTTGAAGGCAAGTTCTGTGGGCTACCTCTTTGCTGTCTCTCCAGTTAAAGCCTTCTGTTTTTTATTTGCTTAAATTTTTGTATTTATTTATGTATTTATTTTAATCTTTATTTTTTGGATAGAAATCGAGAAGGGGATATAGAGAGGGAGAGAGACAGAGAGACACCTGCAGCCCTGCTTCACCACTTGTGAAGTTTTCCTCCTGCAGGTGGGGACTGGGTGCTTGAACCTGGGTCCTTGCGCATTGTAACGTGCACTCGACCAGGTGCGCCCCCACCCGGCCCCATATTTATTTATTTACTTATTAAAGATTTTAAAAATATTTATTCCCTTTTTGTTGCCCTTGTTTTATTGTTGTTGTTGTTATTGATGTCCTCGTTGTTGGATAGGACAGAGAGAAATGGAGAGAGGAGGGGAAGACAGAGGGGGAGAGAAAGATAGACACCTGCAGACCTGCTTCACTGCCTGTGAAGCGACTCCCCTGCAGGTGGGGAGCCAGGGGCTCGAACTGGAATCCTTATGCTGGTCCTTGTGCTTTGTGTCACCTGTGCTTAACCTGCTGTGCTACTGCCCGACTCCCATTTATTTATTTATTTATTTATTATCTTTATTGATTGATTGGATAGAGACAGTCAGAGGGAAGAGAGGGATAGAGAGAGTGAGAGACAGAGAGACACCTGCAGCATTGCTTCACCACTTGTGAAGCTTTCCCTCTGCAGGTGGGAACAGGGGCTCAAACCCAGATCCTGTTCACTGTAACCTGTGCTCAACCAGGTGCGCCACTACCTGGCCCCTCCATTTATTTTTTTTAAGTGAAAGAGAAAGACACAGAACAAAGAAACCAAATGAAAAAAAAACAAAGAAAAAATAATTATTGGGGGGAGATTATAATGGTTTTGCAAAAGAATTTCATATCTTAGGCTTTGAAGTCCTAAGTTCAATCCCCAGTACCACCATACACCAGAGCTAAACTGTGTTCTGCTAATAAATAAATATACAATAACAAATTGAAAATATCATTATCTTTGCATATTATTCTTGCATGCTGCTATCTCGTTTACCTAGATATTAACTTACTAGTGTATTGATTAATCCAGTGGATTACCTATGTAGATAGTATCATCTGTGAGTAAAGACCATTTTATTTCTTTGAAAAAAAAAAAAAAAAGAATCCAGAGCACTACTCAGCTCTGGCTTATGGTGGTGTTGGGTGGGGATTGAACTTGGGATGCCCATGTTTTTTTGCATCACCATTGTGCTATCTCACCCAGCCTTAAACCATTTATTAATTTATTTATCTTTCTGTTCAGTTTTGATATGACAAAAATTGAGAGAGAAGGGGAGATAAAGAGGGGGAGAAAAAGAGAGACACCTGCAGCCTTGCTTCACTGCTCCTGAAGTGTCCCACCCTCTGTGGTTGGGAAGTGGGGGGTTTGAACCTGGGTCCTTGTGCAAGGTAATATGTGTGCTTAATTGGTTGTGCCACCGACTGGCACCCTAAGCCATTTATTTAAAAATTTATTTATTTTGCCAGGGCCCTGCTCAGCTCTGGTTGATGGTGGTGCAGGGGATTGAACCTGGGACCTTGGAGCTTCAGGCTATTTTCCCTGTCCTTTTTTTTTTTTTTTAATTAGTTAGCTTTGTTATGTGTACCGAATATGCAGGATTTCATGGCATATGCTCCCTGGTCCTGTTTTTTCATTTTCCCAGAGACAGAGAGAAAGAGCAGAACCTTACTCCCCCAACCATGGTGTTCTCCTTGATGCTGTCTCTTGGTGCAGGGATGGAAGCCAGAGAGAGGTGGGGACTTGGCCTCTGAGCTGCCCCTTCCCTCCTCCCCCACCTCTGAATCTCAGGAGCAGACAGACTGAGATGTGACACATCACCTGGGAAGGCGGCTCACCAGGCAGTGACAGATGAGTGAGGCCCAGGGTTAGCAACCCATCTGCTGGAGCAGTGCTCTGGTCTTCCGCTCAAGGCTACATGCTTCTCTTTTCCTACTTCTTTCCTTCCTGCCTTCCTTCCTTCTATTCCTTTCTTTCTTTCTTTCTTTCTTTCTTTCTTTCTTTCTTTCCTTTCTTTCTTTTCCTCCCTCCCTCCCTTCCTTCCTTCCTTCCTTCCTTCCTTCTATCCCTTCCTTCCTTCCTTTCTATTTTTATTAGATAGGACAGAGGGAATTTGAGAGGGGAGGGGGAGATAGAGTGGGAGAGAGCGAGATACCTATAGCCCTGTTTCACTGCTGGTGAAGCATCCTCCCTGCAAGTGGGGATTGGGGGCTCAAACCTGAGTGCTTCCACATGATAACATGTGCGCTTAACTGGGTGTGCCACCCTGAATAGATGAATCTTAAATAAAGTATAGGGAGCTGGGTGGTAGCATAGTGGGTTAAGCGCAAGTGGTGCAAAGTGGAAGGACTGGCATAAGGATCCCAATTCGAGCCCCCGGCTCCCCACCTGCAGGGGAGTCACTTCACAGGCGGTGAAGCAGGTCTGCAGGTGTCTTATCTTTCTCTCTATCTTCCCCTCTTCTCTCCATTTCTCTCTGTCCTATCCAACAACAACGACATCAATAACAACAATAATAATAACTACAACAATAAAACAACAAGGGCAACAAAAGGAAATAAATAAATATATTTTTTAAAAAGTATAGGAGACAGTGACTTTTAGTCTGTTCAGAGTTATGAGACCCTCTGGGTTAGCTTTGGAATGTTTAAGTGCCCCCAAAATAGAGCCCTTTGGTATTTCCCATTGCCCCCACCCCCTCAGTCCTTCCATGGCCCCCCCAGCCTTTAGCAAACATGAACCTACTCTCTTCTTAGTTTTGTTACTGAGGCAGAACAGGCTGGTGTCAGATGTCCTGCAACCTGCCCTGACCTGTGTGCACGCAGCAAATCAGCCACGCGACAATCTGGTCCCCTCCCAGCCCCATGCTAAGGTCACCCTGAGGAGTCACCTCAGCACCTTCCTTACTCGTTGTGTAACCAGTGCCCCCTCCCTCCTGGCAGCCTCCAAACTGCACACACAGCTACTTCCTGTCCGTAGATTTCCCTCTTCCGGGTGTCTCATCCAAACAGAACCACACAATCCATGTCTTTGTGGGTGTTGCTGCTTTGTATTTCCTTAAGAAAAGATTTATTTTAGTACACATGAGACAGAGGAGGGAGGGGGGAGAGAGGGAAGGAGAGGGATAGAGACAGGGCCAGACAAGTTAGAACACATGTGGGTCCAGGGATCGAACTGGGAACCTCAGGCCTTGGACAAGTCTTCAGGGATACTGTTGGGGCCTGCAGGAGAAGGAAATCACATATTAGAAAAAGCAGAGAGAAGATTCTGTCTCCAGCAGTTACCACAGCTGCTGCTTTGGCTTGGTGTGATGCTTTCAAAGGTTTGTGGTTTGCGTGTGTGCACTTCATTCCTTGTTTTGTTTAGTCTTTAAGCTTTATTTATTTTTTAGGGCTAGAAGATAGCTCACCTGCTAGGGCACATTTAAACCCGGCACCACCAGGGATGCTCTAGTGCTGTATTGTCTCTCCTACTTCTCTTTCTGGTGTGTGTGTGTGTGTATGTGTATGTGTGGGGAGATCGGCCAGGAACAGTGAAATTGTGTATGCATTAAACCCTGGCACTGCCCCCAAACTATTTTCTATTATTTAAGTCATGTGAGAGAGAGGCCAGGCAGTGGCACATCTGTTTAAGCGCACACATTTTAGTAGGCAAAGATCCAGGTTCAAGCCCCTGGTCCCCACTTGCAGGGGGAAAGCTTCATGAGTGGTGAAGCAGGGCTGCAGGTGTCTCTCTATCTCTTTCCCTCTCTACCTCCTCTTCACCTCTCAATTTCTTTTTTTTTACATTTTTTACATTTATTTATTTATTTTCCCTATTGTTGCCCTTTTATTTTGCCTCCAGGGTTATTACTGGGGCTCAGTGCCTGCACCACGAATCTACTGCTCCTGGAAGCCTTTTTTTTTTTTTTCCCTTTTGTTGCCCTTGTTGTAGCCTGGTTGTGGTTATCATTGTTCTTGTTGATGCTGTTCATTCCTGGACAAGACAGAGAGGGGGGAGAGAAAGATAGACACCTGCAGACCTGCCTCACTGCCCGTGAAGTGACTCCCCTGCAGGTGGTGGGGAGCCGGGGGCTCGAATTGGGATCCTTATGCCAGTCCTTCCGCTTTGCACCAGCTGCGCTTAACCCGCTGTGCCACCGCCCGACCACTTGTTGCCCTTTTTTTTAAATTGTTGTAGTTATTATTGTTGTCATCGTTGTTGGATAGGACAGAGAGAAATGGAGAGAGGAGGGGAAGACAGAGGGGAGAGAAAGATAGACACCTGCAGACTTGCTTCACCGCCTGTGAAGCGACTCCCCTGCAGGTGGGGAGCTGGGGGCTTGAACTGGGATCCTTATGCCGGTCCTTGCGCTTCAAGCCATGTGGGCTTAACCCCCTGCACTACAACCTGACTTCCCACCTCTCAATTTCTTTCGGTCTCTATCCAATAATATGGAAATAGGTAAAAATATAGTAAAAAAAAAAAAAAAACTATAAGAGAGAGAAATTGGAGCACCACTGCAGTACAGATGGTGTTGGGGCTCGAACTAGGTGCCTCAGGAATGCAAGCCCTGCACTCTACTTGTTGAGCTATTTCCTCAGCTGCTGTGGCCCCAAAATAGTCTATTGTGTGACTGCTTTGTTTATCCACCCACCTGCTGATGGACATTTGAGTTCCCACTTTGTTAGCTGCAAACCTTTTGGCATCTGGTCTTTGAGTAGGTTGTTCAAATGGGACTCTTTGTGGTCACAGATATTTATAGCCGAGCCCAAACTGTGCCATATCTCCGTGAGGCTCTGATCTTTCTTATAAAAATAAGCAAAGTCAGGCGTCTGGGAGATGCCTACCCGGCCACGTGCACACTTTACCACGTGCAAACTCAGTTCAAGCCCGAGGTCACCACATGGAAGACCTCGCTAGCGGTGCAACAATGCTGTGGTGTCTCTCACTGGCTATCTAAAAGAGAAAAAAATAGAAAGAAGGAAAAAAATAATAAAGAGAAAAGGAAAAGTCTGCCGGACGTGGTAGAATCATATAGGTAGAAAACAACTTTGGAACAAAATAAAATAAAGACGGGAGATAGCAGTGAGATAATAACCTTTTTTGAAATTTATTTATTTATTTTCCCTTTTTGTTGCCCTTGCTGTTTTTCATTGTTGTTGTAGTTATTATTGTTGTTGTCGTTGTTAGGTAGGACAGAGAGAAATGGAGAGAGGAGGGGAAGACAGAGGGGGAGAGAAAGACAGACACCTGCAGACCTGCTATACCGCCTGTGAAGCGAATCCCCTACAGGTGGGGAGCCGGGGGCTCGAACCGGGATCCTTACACACTTTTTTTTAAAAAAAAGATTTATTTATTTGAGAGACAGAGAGAGAAGCAGAAGATCACTTTGGCACATGCAATAACAGGGACTGAACTCAGAATCTCATGCTTGAGAGCCCAATAACCCAGCCACTGCACCCTCTCCCAGGCTGCATGCTAGAGACATTCATGCCTGAGGCTCTGAGGTCCCAGGTTCAATCTCCAGCACTGCCACAAACCAGAACTGATCAGGGCTCTGGTTAAAAATTACCATAGGTAATTCTGGTTTGAGCTCCCGGCTCCCCACCTCAGGGGAGTCGCTTCACAAGTTGTGAAACAGGTCTGAGGTGTCTGTCTTTCTCTCCCCCTCTCTGTCTTCCCCTCCTCTCTCCATTTCTCTTTGCCCTATCCAACAACAACAACATCAATAATCACAACAATGTTAACAAGGGCAACAAAGGGGAAAATAAATAAAATAAATATAAAAAAATAAATTTTTTTTTAAATTACCACAGGTAAAGACCTGAATTCAAGCCCTCAGCCCTCAACTGTAGGGGGGAAGCTTCACAAATAGTGAAGCAGGTCTGCAGGTGTCTCTCTCTCTCTCTCCCCCATCTCTCCTTTCCATTTCTTTCTGTCCTATCAAAAAAAGAAAAATAAACAAAATAAAAAGTCAACGGGAATGATGGATTTGTAGTGCTGGCATTCAGCCTTGGCAAGAAAAAGAAATAAATAAAATAAACATGAGTTAAGATCTTCAGAAAAACTTTAAAAAAGGCTGGAACCTCGTGCTTTGCCCAGAGGGAAACACAGAAGCCACTTGGCTTCTTGCCTCCCCTGCCTGCTACTCCCGGCTGCTGCAGGGACCCCCCCCTGGGGGGGGGCGTCGTGGGCCAGACTCTCCAAATTCCCCTTTCACCCCTTCTCCTCCCACAGAAAAGGAGAGCTGGCGGGAGCAGTTGGCCCTGATTGCAGGCACGGCAGTGGTGGGTGTGGTGCTGGTACTGGTGGTCATTGTCATCGCTGTCCTCTGCCTCAGGTGAGGGCCGCCCCCCCCTCCGCAGGTCCTGTGGGGGTAGCCAGGAGCCCGTTTCCCCTTGCTGTCCCTCTCCATGACTCAGTTACCCTCTTGTCTCCCATGGGCCCCAGGAAGCAGAGCAGCGGGAGAGACGCAGAGTACTCCGACAAACATGGCCAGTACCTCATCGGGCACGGTGGGTCCCCCCAGCCCAAATGGGGGCACTGGTGTGGGCAGGAAGCGGGAGTCAGAATCAGGGTGCATGTGGGAGGGAAGGTGCTGGTCACTGACAGGTCCTGGCACCCCAGGCACCAAGGTGTACATTGACCCCTTCACCTATGAGGACCCCAATGAGGCCGTGAGGGAATTCGCCAAGGAGATCGACGTGTCCTACGTGAAGATCGAGGAGGTGATTGGTGCAGGTGAGAGGGCAGGAGGCACGCGCCCAGGCCGGGCGGGCAGGTGCCCAGGTGTGTGTGTGGGGGAGGGGCTGACAGCCGGCGTCCTCTTCCCCCGAGTTTGGCGAGGTGTGCCGGGGCCGCCTCAAGGCCCCTGGGAAAAAGGAGAGCTGCGTGGCCATCAAGACGCTCAAGGGAGGCTACACGGAGCGGCAGCGGCGGGAGTTCCTGAGCGAGGCGTCCATCATGGGCCAGTTCGAGCACCCAAACATCATCCGGCTGGAGGGCGTGGTCACCAACAGTGTGCCGGTCATGATCCTCACGGAGTTCATGGAGAACGGCGCCCTGGACTCTTTCCTGCGGGTAACCCAGGCCCCCCCCTTCCCCCCCCCCCCCCCCCCCCCGCTCCGCCCTGCTGCCTGCACCCAGAAAAGGCTGAACCCCTGGGGACACCAGCCTGGGGGGGACAGCAGGGCCCCAAGACAGAGCAGCTCTGCACTATGAAACCCCTGCCCCTGGCAGCTATTTTTTTTTCCATTTTACTGGATGAGACAGAGGGAAGCTGAGAAGACAGAGGGGGAGAGAAAGACACCTGCAGACCTGCATGAAGTAGGTCATTTGTGAAACGACCCCCCTACAGGTGGGGGAACTGGGAGCTCGAACCAGGACCCATACGCTAGTCCTTGCACTTCGTGCTCTGTGTGCTCAACCTCCTGCACCACTGCCCGGCCCCCTGGACATTTTTTTTTTTGCAATAACTCCAGGGTTATTGCTGGGGCTCAGTGCTTACACTATGAATCCACTCTTCTGGAGTCTGTTTTTTCCCTTTTGTTGCCCTTGTTGTTTATCGTTGTTGTTATTGTTATTGCTATTGTTATTGTTGTTGGATAGGACAGAGAGAAGTTGAGAGATTGAGGGGAAGATGGGGGGAGGGGGAGAAAGATAGATACCTGCAGACCTGCTTCACCACTTGTGAAGCGACTCCCCTCCAAGTGGGGAGCCAGGGTCTCGAACCAGGATCCTTACACCGGTCCTTGCGCTTCACACCAAGTGCGCTTAACCTGCTGTGCTACCACCTGGCCCCAGAGAGCAGCTCTTTTTAAAACATATATATTATTTATTTTGGGTAAAGACAGAGATAAATTGGGAGGGAGAGGGAAACAAAGATAGATAGACAGTCCGATTGATAGGCAGGCAGGCAGGCAGATCTGCAGCATTGCTTCACCACTTGTGAAGCTTCCTCTCTTCCAAGGTGGGGACCAGGGACTTGAACCTGGTGCATTGTACATGTGTACTCAACTGGGTGTGTCACTGCCTCGCCTCTTGTCCTTTCATTTTTAATTTTTTAATATTTATTTATTTTCCCTTTTGTTGCCCTTGTTTTTTACTGTTGTAATTATTATTGTTATTGATATCGTCATTGTTAGGAGAGAGAGAAATAGAGAGGAGTGGAAGACAAAGGGGGAGAGAAAGACAGACACCTGCAGACTTCACTGCCTGTGAAGCGACTCCCCTGCAGGTGGGGAGCTGGGGGCTCGAACCAGGATCCTCATGCCGGTCCTTGCACTTCTCACCACGTGCACTTAACCCGCTAGTTAAAAATTACCACAGGTAATTCCGGTTCGAGCCCCCGGCTCCCCACCTGCAGGGGAGTCGCTTCACAGGCAGTGGGGGAGAAAGACACTGCTTTATCATTTTTGAGGCTTTCCTCCTGCAGGTAGGGACTGTGGGCTTGAACCTGGGTATGCCACCACCTGGTTCCATGTCTTTTTCTTTAAAAGGTTTATTTATTTATTTATTTAACATTTATTTAACATTGTTGCCCTTGCTTTTATTGTTGTTGTAGTTATTATTGTTGTTGTTATTAATATCATCATTGTTGGATAGGACAGAGAAATGGAGAGAGGAGGGGAAGACAGAGAGAAGGAGAGAAAGATAGACACCTGCAGACCTGCTTCACTGCCTGTGAAGCGACTCCCCTGCAGGTGGGGAGCCAGGGGCTCGAACTGGGATCCTCACTCCTGCGCTTTGTGCCACATGTGCTTAACCCACTGCACTACCGCCCGACTCCCAAAAGGTTTATTTATTTTATGAGAGAAGACCAGAGAACTGCGCAGCTCTGACATAAGGTGGTGCCAGGCATTGAACCTATGGCCTCTGGGACCTCGGGCTGGAAGTGGAGGCTCTGACAGGTTGAGCTGGCTCCCCAGTAGACGAATAGTTAACCACCCACAACTGCTTGGCTTATGTGGTGAGCATGAGCTCTAAGATCAAGGCTGAGTGTCAGCAGTTGGTTTTGGCACTTGGTGGCTAATGCCATCCCCTTCTCTCTCTCTCTCTCTTACACACACACACACCCTATTGCACACTGCACGCAGGTTACTTGGGAGCACACACCAACCATTACCCAGAGTGCAGGGAAGACAGCTCAACGGCAGAACATGGGGCTCCCCAGGTTCCATCCCCCTAGCCCCCATGTACCAGATCTGAACAGTGCTCTGGTTTCTCCCTTGCTCATAAAAAAATAACTAAATCTCGGCTTCGGAGGGTATAGCATAATGGTTATGCAAAGAGACTTTCATGCCTGAGGCTCTCAAGTCCCAGGTTCAATCCCCCACACTACCATAAGCCAGAGCTGAGCAGTGCTCTGGTAAAAAAAAAAAAAAAAAAAAAATCAAAACTGATTTTAACAATACATATCTAGGGCTAGCAAAGTAGCTCACTTGAACAAAGAGTCTGCTTTCATGCCCCAGACCTGGATTTGAGCCCGGTCCCTACTGCACTAGAGGTGGCTTCCCTCTCTCCCTGTTTCTGTGTTTGTCTCTGTCTGGAAAAAAAAAAATTCAACCTGGAGCAGTGAAGTCCCAGTGATGAAAAATATTTAAATGATAAAATAAAAATATAAGCATCTAAAACAAAAAAAGTGTAGACCGGGGAGAATTCAGTCTGTTAGAGCACCAGCTTGTAACCTGAGGCCCAGAGGCTGCAGGTTCAATCCCCAGCACCGCCTTGTGCTAGAGCCAAGCAGGACTCTGGCCCCCCATCTCTCATAATAAGTATATCATCAATATATCTTTTTACAAAGGGTAATTAGTGCAGAGGAAACAACATAATGGTTATATAAAAGACTTTCTTTTGGGGAGTCGGGCTGTAGCACAACGGGTTAAGCGCAGGTGGCGCTAAGCTCAAGGACCAGCGTCAGGATCCCAGTTCGAGCCCGCGGCTCCCCACCTGCAGGCAGGTCCCTTCACAGGCGGTGAAGCAGGTCTGCAGGTGTCTGTCTTTCTCTCCCCCTCTCTGTCTTCCCCTCCTCTCTCCATTTCTCTCTGTCCTATCCAACAACAACGACATCAATAATAACTACAACAATAAAACAACAAGGGCAACAAAAGGGAATAAATAAATAAAATAAAATATTTTAAAAAAACATTTAAAAGACTTTCTTTTTTCTTTTTTTATATTAGTAATTTAATATTGATTTTCAAAATTATAAGATAACAGGAATATAATTCCATAACATTCCTACCAGAGTTATCATTTCCTCCATTGGAAATTGTATTAGTTCTCCCAAGATTACAGATATAGATATAGGTTGACTTATTTGTATGACTGACTACCTCTCTCTCTCTCTCTCCATATATATATATATATATATATATATATATATATATATATATATCCCCATTTTTTCTATGGTTCTGCCTTCTCTTTTTTTTCTTTTTTTAATTTCTTTATTGGGGAATTAATGTTTTACATTCGACAGTAGCTCTCTTTTTAATTTTTTTAAAAAATCTTTATTTATTGGATAGAGATAGCCATAAATTGAGAGTGAAGGGGGTGATAGGGAGAGAGACACCTGCAGCCCTGCTTCACCACTTGTGAAGCTTCCCTCCTGCAGGTAAGGACCAGGGGTTCAAACCTAGGTCCTTGCATATTGTAACATGTGAGCGCAACCAGGTGCACCACCACTACCCGGCCCCTGATCATGCCTTTTCTTCCTCTCAGTCACATCTACCACTTTCAAGAGTCCTCCGCCCCCCTTCTTTCTCTGGGTCCTGATGGAATTAGAGTTCAGAGTTCTTTTCCCCTAACATTTCTTCCCTTCTGGGAATATGGACCAAAACTTGCAAAAGACTTTTCTGCCTGAGGCTCTGAGGTCCCAGGTTCAATCCCCAGCCAGAGCTGAGCAAAGCTGGGGTGGGGGGGAGATAATTTTTTTTTAATAATTTATTTCTTTATTGGGGAATTAATGTTTTACATTCAACAGTAAATACAATAGTTTGTACATGCATAACATTCCCCAGATTCCCATTTAACAATACAACCCCCACTATGTCATTCATCATCCTTCATGGACCTGTATTCTCGGGGGGAGATAATTTAAAAATAAACAATGAGAAGAAGGAAGAACCTTACCCAGACCAAAAGCATTTATTGACTCCTGGGGAGAAGTCACTGTACGATTGTGCTTGGGTAAACAAGGTGCTTGTCATCTCCCTGAGGGAAAATGAGCTTTGACACAAGAACAGGGAAGCATAGTGTCAGGATGCTGAGTGAGCCACAGCTCACCAGACAGAGCAGCATAACTGTCATCCACAAAGCCTTTGGAGAAGGTAGCTGTGATGTGCATTGTTCCTGGGTTCAAGCCCCGGCAGCACACTGGAACTGTGCTGTGGCCTCTCCGGGGCCTTTGAGCTGGTTTGGGATATCTGGCTTGCGCAGGTGGGCTTGCTGTTCTGACCCTGCTGCCTCTCCCCCGCCCCATCGCTGCAGCTCAACGACGGACAGTTCACGGTCATCCAGCTGGTGGGCATGCTGCGGGGTATCGCCTCGGGCATGCGCTACCTGGCCGAGATGAACTACGTGCACCGCGACCTAGCCGCCCGCAACATCCTGGTCAACAGCAACCTGGTCTGCAAGGTGTCCGACTTCGGCCTGTCCCGCTTCCTGGAGGAGAACTCATCCGACCCCACCTACACCAGCTCCCTGGTGAGGCCAGGGGACAGAGAAGGGTGGTGATGGAGGGGGGTCACCCAGCGTAGGGACAGGGCTGGGGCACCCCCAGCTCACTTCCCTCTGCCCCACCGCCAGGGTGGCAAGATCCCAATCCGGTGGACGGCCCCGGAGGCCATCGCCTTCCGCAAGTTCACTTCGGCCAGCGACGCATGGAGCTATGGCATCGTCATGTGGGAGGTCATGTCATTTGGGGAGCGGCCCTACTGGGACATGAGCAACCAGGACGTGAGTGTCTCCACGGCCAGGGGGGCGGTGGGGCCCAGGAACGCTGGTCACCACTCTTGGTCCTCCCCGGGAGCACCCCCACTACAACAGCCCTCCGCTTGCCACTTCCGAGCCCCACCCCCAAGCTGTGCTACCTGGTCCCCACCCTCTACTGCGGCTGCGCAAAAGGTGGACCTTGCCCTGCAATCAATGACGTACACTCCCGCTGGCCTTCCTGATTGGCTGGTGGAACCGGTTGTCCCTGACAACCTGCTTGTCCATGTGGCTCCACGCCTAGAGCACAGTCCCCCAGCAGCCAGGGATGGGCCAGCCCCAACCTGGAACGCCCCCCCCCCCCCCCAATTGGCCATTCTAGCCACTCATTCCTGTCAGCTTACCTTGTCTCCTCGGCCCATGGAAGGTAATCAATGCCATCGAGCAGGACTACCGGCTGCCGCCGCCCCCTGACTGCCCCACAGCGCTGCACCAGCTTATGCTGGACTGCTGGCAGAAGGACCGCAACGCAAGGCCGCGCTTCCCCCAGGTGGTCAGCGCCCTGGACAAGATGATCCGCAACCCTGCCAGCCTCAAGATCGTGGCCCGGGAGAATAGCGGGTGAGCCCCCCATCGGACAGCCTCTTCCCTGCACCCACCACCCCCCCCCCCCCCCGCCCCACATGAGCCCTGCGCAGGCCTGGAGCTCAGCCCCCATTCCCCGCTGCACCCCAGGGCCTCACACCCACTCCTGGACCAGCGGCAGCCTCACTACTCAGCCTTCGGCTCTGTGGGGGAGTGGCTGCGGGCCATCAAGATGGGGAGATATGAAGAGAGCTTCGCAGCCGCAGGCTTTGGCTCCTTCGAGCTGGTCAGCCAGATCTCCGCAGAGTAAGTGGCAGGGCTGAGGCGGGGTGGGGATGTGGGAGGGTAGGCATGGCGCTGGCGGGCAGTATCCAGACACGTTTGCCGAGACTCTTTGGGGTCCACTCTTGCTGTAAACTCTTGGTGGAGAAAGGCAACCTGTTCCATGCTGGGGGATCCTCCAGGCCAGCACCCAGGGATCTCCCAGGCCCCTTCGCTGCCCACCTGGGAAGCTGCATCTCTCTCTGAACATCTCTGGAGCCTGCGTGTCTACATGTTCTCTCTCTCTCTCTCTCATATTAACGACACGTCCCACGCTGCCTGCCTTCCCAAAAGTCTGGGCGAGGTCAGGAAGAGCCTCTCTAGCTTTATAAATGGTTTCCTGATTCCGACGCCTCTCCAATTCTCTTTCTCCCTAGTTGGTCTCGCTCTGCTAGCCTCCTGCCTGCTTGCCTGCCAGCCCGCTTCTCTGGCTCCAGATCTGCGTCCCAGAAAGAGGGTGCATTAATCTGGAAGGAAGGGCCTGGGAGGACCTCGGACCCTCTGTTCCCCAGCTAGTCCCCCCAACACCCATCCCTCCCCCCAACCGGCTCTTTTCCTGCTGACCCCTCCTCCTTCCCTCTCTGTTCCTCACCTTCTTGGACAATCCAACTGCTCCTAGACCTTCCGGGAGCAACCCCCACCCTGCAGCCCTCCATTTCTCACCTCACAGCCCCACCTGGGCTACCTGGACCCTGTCCCCCAACTGCCGTTGCTCAGAAGGTAGAACCTGCCCTGCAGTTGAAGACGTCTGCTCCCACTGGCCTTTTTTCTTTCTTTCTTTTTATTTACTTATTTTATTTATATTTTTTCCCTTTTGTTGCCCTTGTTGTTTTACAATTGTAGTTATTATTGCTGTTGTTGGATAGGACAGAGAGAAATGGAGAGAGGGGAGGGGAAGACAAGAGGCAGAGAGAAAGATAGACATCTGCAGACCTGCTTCACCGCCTGTGAAGGGACTCTCCTGCAGGTGGGGAGCCAGGGGCTCGAACAGGAATCCTTACACCCCACTGGCCTTCTTGATTGGCTGGTGGTTCTGCAGTGAGCCGCACTGGGCGAGTTATCCTCAGGGGAGCCCCCCCTGGCTTCACCTGGCACCCCGTTCTTCCCTCAGGGACCTGCTCCGAATTGGAGTCACTCTGGCGGGACACCAGAAGAAGATCCTGGCCAGTGTCCAGCACATGAAGTCGCAGGCCAAGTCTGGAGCCCCCGGCGGGTCAGGGGGACCAGCCCCCCAGTACTGACCCGCAGCCTGATGCCCACCCCCAGCTCTGGAGTGCAGGGACAGAGTCCCCCCCCCTTCCTGGGGCTGAGTTGGGTGGGGTCCCCACTGGATTGCACTTTGACCCTGTGGGAATGGGGAGCTAGCTGGAAGTTTGGAGGGAGAGGACTTGGGGGGTTCTGCTGTGCGGGAGCACAGGAGGCACACGCCCCCCTCTCCAAGGGGAACCCCACACCCAGGGTGCGAGAGCCCTTCCTTCGGGATGGGGTGTGATCAGAGGGAAAGGAAGCACCCTTCTCTGCCAGCTTTTCGAGGGATGGCTGGGTGTGGCCCCCACTGCCTCTGATTCCCTAATGGGGCCCTAAGGGTCCCTCCATCCTGAAGGGCCTCACCCCTCCAGATCCTGCAGACCAAAGACAGGAGTGAGCAGCCTGCAAGCTGGGGAGGCGCGAAGGGGTGTCCCCACCAGTGACAAGGTCATTGGATGGGATGTCTCCACCTGCCAAGGCTGGCTGGCTCCTCCCCACTCCCTTCCTTGTAAGTGTCCCTCCCTGTCTGCTGCCTTCATATTGAAGGCTTTGGCATTTTATTGTCTTGTCTTGTTTTGGGTCTTATTTTTCCTTTTCTTTTTTTCCTCCATTTTTTTTTCTACTGTCCTTGATATGACTTTGTGTAGGAGGGGACCCGTTTCCTCACCGCCTCCTCTGCCCAAGTTTAAACAGGGACCCATCCTTGTGACTGTTCGCCAAACAGTGCCTTGGTCTCACTACAAGTGCCCCCTAAACCCTCTCCTTCCCCCAAGCTGCATCCATGGGGGGGCTGGTGGTAGAAGCCTGAGACAGATACTTGGTGCTTGGAGGGCCTCTTAAGTTATATTTAAGACAATTTTTTTGTATAAATAAAAGAAAATGGGAAGTATTTCAAATCTGGCTGTGATTGGGAGTGGGGGGTGGAGGGGATTTCTGGGGTGGTCAGGGTCTGGGGCTGGCTTTGGAGGCTGGTCAGAGATCTGGGTGCCGGCTGCTTGGTTCCCAGCTCTGGGGTGTGTTTGAGGTGGTGGGGTGGGGGCCGTGAGAGATGAGTCATTGGCAGCTGCCTCTAACGGCTCGGCTGGCTTTGCCAAGAGCCTGGGGCACCTCCGGGGAGGGACTGCCCCCTCCCTGTGTACCCTGGTTCCCTGGCCTGGCTGGGGGGTGGGGCTTCGTGAGCCCCTGGGGAGGCCTCGGGCTCTAGCCCTCTGAAGAAGGGAAGGGGCCTTAAGGTGGGGTGGGGTGAGGAGTCCTGGTGGGATGAAGGAGACAGCTGTGGGCCAGATGTTGAACGCTGGAGCTGGTTGCCAGGCAATCAGGAGTGTGCACTGGCTGTGGGGGAGGGTGTGGAGCTGGAGGACCAGGAGGACACCCCCCCCAAGAGTGGTGTGGGCACTCTCCCCCCTCTCACATGTTCACTGAGCTGCTGGGCTGGGAAGACAATTCCCCCTTTCAAGAAGCTGCCCAGGCAGGTTCTTCCAGCCTCTGAGGGGTGGGGGATGGCAAGGGGGTGGGGGAACCACCCAAGTGTCCCTACCCCCACCCCACCCTTCCTCCCACCACCTCTGTTTGCCCTGCCTTTAGTCTGCCCACCGCCCAGACCCATCTCACGTGCCCCTGGGTACAGGACCAAGTCACAGCTTCTCCCTTTCCTGCCCCTGTCCCCCCACTTCCTGCCTTTTCAACCTTCACCTGGAGTCCCTACTCTGGGCCCCTCTGTCCCCCCTCTTGGGGCTGCAACTACTTGTTTTGTAGCTCCCCCCCAGGGGCTGTGAGGGGGGTCTGTCGGACGCCAGCCTGGGCCGCCCCCTTTACCAGGCACTCAAGACATCCAGGCTAGATAAGGTGGAGATGGGAGGGACAGAGGTCAAGGAAGCCGGACACCAATGAGAACCAGAGAAGGTGGATCAAAGAGCAGGTGATGACAGAGCAAGGGTGGGGGGAGGGCGGGACACCTGGCTCCAGAACCTTCAGATCCTTCTCGCAGGATCAGCTCCAGAGCCAGCGAGAGCGCCCCACCCCTGAGCCCTGGCTCAGGAAGGGAAGTCGGGTGGGGTCGCAACCCAGTTCGACTCTCCCTTCCTGGGGCACTGTCCCCACCCAGGTTGGGACTCGCTTCCTCAAACGAAAGAGAACAGGCACAGAATTGAGAACTTTCTAGAATCCAGTGCCATGTCTGCTTGGTGTCTCCAAATCCAAGTCACATGCTTGTTTTTTTAGGGGATAGTCCTGTATCCTGAGTCCTAAATGGGCAGACCTCATCATCTCAGATACTAAGACGGGAGGGTCCTGGGATCCCACCTCAAGAGCCCTGTCTTCTGGGACACATGCAGTTTAAGGGTGAGGGATGGGCTCATGGGGTGGGGGTGGGGAGCTGAAGGATTGCCCTTTGACCTTAAGTTGCAGGGCCTGGGAGATGGCGGTGTGTTAGGGCACTGGGTTTGCATACCCTAGGGCCCAGGTTTGAATCTTAGGCCTCTGAAGTTGGTCCCTCTCTAGCTCTCATAAAAACATAGCAGGGGTCTGAGTGGTGGCACACCAGGTTAAGTGCACACAGTATGAAGCACAAGGATCCTGGTTTGAGCCCCTTGCTCCTCGCCTGCAGGGTGGGGGGGGGGTCACTTCGCAAGCGGTGAAGCAGGTCTGCAGGTGTCTATCTCTCCCTCTTATCTTTCCCTCCCCTTGTAATCTCCCTCTAGCCTATCCCAAAAATTGAAAAAAAAAAAAATGGCCACAGGAGCAGTGGATTCATAGGGTAGGCACCAAGCCCCAGTAATAACCTTGGAAGCAAAAATAAATAAATAAATAATAATAATAATCAATTTTAAAAAATAAAAATAAAGTTCTTTTAGCAAGGAGGTGGCTTAGTGGGTGAGGTGGAGGATTTGTCTGCCTGAGGCCTGGGGCTCCATCCCTGACACCCCATGCTAGAAGGGGTGCCTGGTCTCTCAGCATCAATAAATAGGTTTTAGAAGTAAAGAAGGGGGGTTGGGTGGTAGCACAGTGGGTTAAGCGCACTTGGCGCAAAGCACAGGGACTGGCGTAAGGATCCCAGTTTGAGCCCCCGGCTCCCCTCCTGCAGGGGGGGTCACTTCACAAGCGGTGAAGCAGGTCTGCAGGTGTCTGTCTTTCCCCTTCTCTGTCTCCCTCTCTCGATTTCTCTCTGTCCTATATAACAAGAACATCAGTGGCAAAAATAACAAAAGAACAACAACAAGGGCAACAAAATGGGAAAAAATGGCCCCCAGGAGCAGTTGCTTCAGAGTGCAGGCACCGAGCCCTGGCAATAACCCTGGAGGCAAAGAAGTAAAGAAAACCCCAAAACTCCCCAGCCAGCCTAGCCCAGATCACACTTGGTTACCACAGTAACAGAAACTTGTGTGTGTGTGTGGGGGGGGGGCTGCTGGAGTTTGAGGTGGGGTGCCCCCATCCAAATCTGAAATTGAGAGAGGAGGGGGAGATAGGGAGAGAGAAAGAGAGAGAGACACCTGTGGTACTGTTTCACCATTCATGAAGCTTGTCCCCTGTAGGTGAGAAGCAGGGGCTTGAACCTGGGTCCTTGCACACGGTAAAGTGTGTGCTCAATCGGGTGTGCCACTGTCTTGCCCCCAAAGGTGAGAGATAGTTGAAGCCCTGTTCCACTGCCCGCGAAGCTTCCCCTCTGCAGTGTTCCAGTGTGGTGGTGGTGGAGGAGGAGAGGTGTGCGTCCTATCGGGTCAGCCTCTGCACCCCCAACCCCCAAATTCCACCGGGCACCCAGCCCTAAGCCCCCACCCCACTATCTCCCTCTGCCCTCCCACCCGCCCAGGCTCTCCCTTCACCAGAATCACGTGGATGTCTGCATCTCAAAAATAAACCCTTTAATCCTGTCTCTTTTTTATCTCTTCTTGGGGGGGACCCTGAGCGAGGTCCAAGTGAGCAGTCGGCGCAGGAGACCACTTGCTGGGCGCCAGGGCTCTGTCAGCTTGCACCCGCGTCCACCAGCAGCTGCCTGTCCGGCCTCTGAGCTTTCTCCCTGCAGACAGTGTGGGGCAGAGGGGGGTGGAGTCCACAGTCGCTCACCTGTCCCTGCCGGACCCTCTGCTCCCACCCCTTCCCAGGACCCACCTCCTCCGCCGCTTCCTGGATGCACACAGCTGGGCCACGGTGGGCACTCCAACCCCCACAGGCACCAGCAGGCCCAGCAGGACAGCTGTGAAGTTGGAGGACTCTGAGGTGCAGGGAACACAAGTGGAGGGGGGTGGTCGGAAAAGGAGACACCCCACTTCAGGCCTTGGATGCCCCCCAGAATGCACTGTGAGCCCCTATACAGCTGGGTGAGATGCTGCTCCCCATGAGACCGCCCCTCAGGGCCCCAAGGCCCGGCCCCCCTGGAGCCTATGTCACCTCCAGGTACCTGCGAGTTTATGGAAAATACAGATCAGCAGTTGGGGAGACTGCTCAGTCGGCAGAGCATCAGACTTTCATGTCTGAGGTTCCATCCCAGGCACCACGAGCACCAAAGTGATGCTGTGGCTCCCTTCTCTCTCTGCCTCAGGTGAAACTTTTTATTCGTTTATTTTTATTGCCACCAGGATTATTAATGGAGCTCCGAACTACAACTCTCCCATTCCTGGTGGCCATTTTTACCCCCTCTTTTTTTATGTTCTATTTTATTAGACAGGACAGAGAAATGAGTGAGGAGAAGGAGATAGAAAGGAAGAGAGAGGGAGTTGGGCGGTAAATCTTTAACCAATGCTGGGCCTGGTGATGGTTCACCCAGTAGCAGACACACTTTGCTAGGTGTGAGGACCCGGGTTGAGCCCCCAGCCACCACCTGGGAGCACTAATTGGAATGCTTCATGAGCAGTGAAGTGGTGCTGCTATGGTATCTCTCCTCCTTCTCTGTCTCTCATCCTCCGTGAAGAAAAAAAAAAAGACGATATACTGGGAGCAGTGGGATCCTACAAACGTGAAGCCCCAGTGAAGCCCTGGTGGCCAAAAACCAAAAGACAAAAAATAAATGCAGAGTGTGGGCTTGGCTGCAGTGGATAAGGCGGTTGAGCCTGGACTCTCAGGCATGAGGTTCCAAGTTCAGTCCCTGGCATTGCATGTGCCAGAGTGATACTTTGGTTTTATCTCTGGATAATAAATAGTTAAGTTGGGAGTCAGGTGGTAGCGAGCGCAGTGGGTTAAGCGCAGGTGGCGCAAAGTACAAGTACTAGTGGAAAGATCCCGGTTCGGGCCCCTGGCTCCACACCTGCAGGGGTGTCACTTCATAGACAGTGAAGCAGGTCTGCAGGTGTCTATCTTTCTCTCCCCCTCTCTGTCTTCCCCTCCTCTCTCGATTTCTTTTTGTCCTATCCAACAATGACAACATCAGTAACAACAATAAAACAAGGGCAACAAAAGGGGATAAATATTAAAAAAAATGTTTTTAAATAAATAGATAAGTTGGGGGCCGGGCATTAACACAGTGGGTTAAGTGCACATGGCTCCAAGTGCACAGACCTGCGTAAGGATCCCAGTTCGAACCCCAGGCTCCTCACCTGCAGGGGGGTCGCTTCACTGGCAGGTGTCTATCTTTCTCTCCCCCTGTCTTCCCCTCATCTCTCCATTTCTCTCTCCTATCTAACAACAAAGGCAGCAGTAACAACAACAACAACAACAATAATAATAACAAGGGCAACAAAATGGGAAGAATGGCCTTCAGGAGCAGTGGATTTGTAGTGCAGGCACCGAGCCCCAGTGATAACCCAGGAGGCAATAAGTAAATAAACAAATAAATAAGTAAGTAAATAGCTAAGTTACAATAACAACAATGTAGACCTGGGTTGCAGAGAGAGCTCAGTGTGTGACAGCACATGACTTGCATGCTCTAGGTCTCCAGAGACTCCAGGTTCCATCCCAGCAGCATTGTAAACCACAGCTGAGCAGTGCTCTGGTCTCTCTCTCTTTCAAAAATAAATATATATTTTTTTGCCTCCAGTGTTATTGCTGGGGTTTGGTGCCTACACTACCAATCCACTGCTCCTGGAGGCCATTTTTTCTCATTTTTGTTGCTCTTGTTGTTATTGTTATTGTTGTCATTGCTGTTGTTGTTGAATAGGACAGAGAGAAATTGAGAGGAGGGGAAGACAGAGAGGGAGAGAGAAAGATAGACACCTGCAGACCTGCTTCACCGCCTGTGAAGTGGCCCCACTGCAGGTGTGGAGCTGGGAGCTCGAACTGGGCTCCTTATGCCGGTCCCTGCCCATCATGCCATGCGCACTTAACCCGTTGTGCTATCGCCCAGACACCGCCCCCCAAGTAAACACATCTTTAAAAAACAATGAAGTGCCCAGGCATTTCAGGCAACATATTTTCATACTTGAGACTCTGAGGTCCCAGGTTCAATCCCCAGCATCACTATAAGCCAGAGCTGAGCAGGGCTCTGGAAAAAAAAAAATGAAAGGAAGGAAGAAAGAGAAATACAAATAAATAAATAAATAAATGTGGGGCATGTTGTGGGGCACCTAGTTAAGCACACATATACCATGAGCAAGGATAAGGGTTCGAGCCCCCGCTCCCCACCTGCAGGAGACAAGTTTTATAAGCGGTGAAGTAGGTCTGCAGGTGTGTCTCTGTCCCTCTCTACCTCCCCCCTAATCTCTTCCTGTCCTATCAAGCATACTAGAAATAAAAAGAGCTCGACAGAAAAGAAGGGGAGAAATGCAGCTAGGTGTGGTAGATTCGTAGTGCTGGCACTAATAATAATAACAACATAAAATGTCCAAATTGGATCTCTAGGGGATATTAACTCCCCCAGCCCACCTGTCTGCCCCCACCTGGAACAAAAGGTCAAGGTGGAGAAGTAGAGGCTCCTGGGAGTTGGGCTTTGGATGGAGACAGACAAGAGGAGCCCCGGGAGAGATTGGTAGGGCTGAAGAGCAGGAGCAGGGCTCAGAGAGAAGGTTCCAGGGCGTGCCAGAAGGAGAGGGGAGGGAGACATCGCCGTCATTCATCTCTGTGGCTTTGTCTTCAGCCCCCGCTGATGCTTTCTATGCCTTGTAGAGAGAGCCGGCCGGCATCACACCGTTGCGCTTGATTGGAGCACGCAGGACAGGTGTGGATGACGTGTGTGTGTGTGTGTGTGTGTGTGTGTGTGTGTGTGTGTGTGTGTGTCTGTGTGTGTGTGTCTGTGTGTGTGTGTCTGTGTGTGTCTGTGTGTGTTTGTGTGTGTTTGGGGGAGAGAGAGAGAGAGAGGGAGAGGGAGAGGGAGACAGATCAGCATTGATGCAGGCCACAGCATGTGTTTGGACCAGGACTCTCAGGCTACAGAGCCAGGTACAAAGTGCTTACCTGGCTTTTGGGGGGGGTGGCACATCCTGAGGCTCCTCACAGAGGTCTCCCCCATACCCCAGTTCACATTCACAGGTGAAGTGGTCCCCCTGCTCCAGACACTGCCCATCATTCTGACAGGGGTTCTGCAGGCATGGGCCTTCTGTGAGGATGGAGTCAGGGTGGATGGGTTGGTCTCTAGGGGTTCCTGGGAACCAGTCCTGGGGCAAGAGGCTGCTGGGGGGGCCTCCAAGCCTAACTCAGTGCCCCCCAGGGCACTCAGGGCTCAGCACTTAGCTGCTGACCCCCAGTCTTTGCTATAAAGTGGGGTGCTCTGCTTACCAGTGGGTGGTAAGGGCTGAAGGAGATCTGGGGTGGGGGGTAAGGCACAGGAAAGCACCCGGCCCCCCCATCCTTCCTCTTGGCCCTCCAGCAGAAAGAAGGGACCTGAAGGACACAACCTGGGGAGAGGCCACCCTCCTGGGGGACACCCTGGGGGCCCAGGCTCACCTCGGAAGCAGCCTCGAGTGAGGTTCCCCAGGGTGCAGACCTCCCCATCGCGGCAGCCCAAGGGCACACAGTTCAGGACGCCAGAGCTGATGCAGGTGCAGCGCTGGGCACAGTCCTCTGACACAAAACTGTCCCCCTGCTGTGTGGGGGGGGGGTGGGTCGTGAGCTCTGCTCTTCCCTGGAACATCTACCCGTCCCCATGGCCCCCACTTCGCCCTCGCCCGTGAACCTGATAATAGATGCCTTGTGCCTTGCAGCCACAGCGGGCCAGGGGGCAGGCTCTGGGCACCGCTGAAGACGAAGCCCGGGAGGCTGGCGCAGCCCTCCACGCAGGGCCCAGGGCAGTGCAGGGGTGCATCGGGGTGGGCACAGGACGCTGGGCATGGGCTCATGCAGCTCTGGTAGACGGTGTTGGCTGGGCACCTCAAGGCTGGGGGGGTGCGATGGGGGGCAG